>NC_053017.2:685000-705000 GCF_016746245.2 Drosophila santomea | reverse complement strand
TTTTTCAAAACTGTGTTAAATTCTCAATGTGCCATTATTCTTTATATTTTTTTTTTACTTTAGGAGAATAAAAAGTATACACTTTGGCTATTTTTCTTTGACAAAATTATTGGTATACCTAAACAAAAGTACAGAAAATAAGCCTATTCATGCGTTTTAATATTTAAATGTACAATTTTAGGCTTAGCTGCGAGTGATCTTGGTGGAATTGTTAAAGCATTCTACAAAGAGAACTGACGCATCAACAGGTATCGAACTGAAATTTTATATATACACATAAAATAACAGAAACAAGCTTGCAGTAGAAATGCATATGGAAAAATGTGCTTTTGATACACAAACAACAAAACTGGGTTAATTTAAAAAAATGACCATATGATCAATTTGAAACCTACATATATATTGCCAAAGAAAAGTGGTGTAAGCTTTTTGATTAAAATCAATGAAGGCTTTTTTTCATTCGAATATTCTTAAATGATATAATGATCCCGTTTTTACATATATTCTACTCTAGATTTATTCAGAGACCTTTAAAATTGGGAGATAAGTTTGCTTAGAAAGAGACCGCCGGACCTGGCCTACTGATACATTAATATGTACTTTACATGGACGCAGATATCTTTTGACTAAAATCAATACACCCTCTGCAAGGATATAAATATATAAAGCTTAAAGGTACAAGTATAAACATGAACATAATATCGTGCAATGAAAATATTTGTTCTTTTTTGTTTTTGTTGTTTTTTTTTTAGGCTGCTAACTTTTATTCATGTGCGCTAGTTCAAATAAGCTCCGAGCAACCGCAACTGCCTGCATTTACATGCTTTAAGGGAACACCAACGTATAAGTACGTATAGTTATAAAATTTCCATTAAACAACCCACTGCAAATTTCGGCAACTTCAATACAATTTAATAACATAGTAAAGAATTTTTCATATTTGAACCCGCTTTTATAAACGCAAATTTTTGCCACGCTGTTGAAAATAAAGTGTCGTAATGCGTACTTTAAGGGTATTTAGAGTAAAACAATATCTTCAATGCTCACCTATTGTCAAAACAATGTATTTTTGTGTAGTACCGTTAAGCCAGCACGGCAGCTTTATGCACTAGGTTTGCTAGGTATTCAGACGAGGATATGCAGCCGGTATCGAACTTATGGATTTTGGTTCAAGAACATAATGCTATATGTATCAACATGATGTAGTTTTACAACCGCCACCGACATCCCCTTCAATAGCACAAAATACATTTGATTTACCTTTAAATAATACTAGCTTGAACACTTTAATACTCGATATACTTTTTTAACTATACTTGCTTATTGAACCATTTCGCTATAAAAAAAATTGTAACTAATTATGGTTTGTTAAAATTTTAATTCGGAAACGAAATCGAAGTAAATTTAATTTAATTAAACCTTTAGTACAAAAGCAAACTGTTTCAGAAGTAAGACCGTGCTTCGATAATACTACAAATATACCGCAGGGTCCAATGTTAGCGAACACATTCCGAACACATATAAAATTCCGCGTCAACATAACTTTGGTGAGTTAGCGTCGATTAAGGAACATTGGAGAAATGAATATGGGGATTCTATTCATTAGTTATTGGATGCCTAATTTAATTTTGAAAATGTTTTAAAAAATTGTAAAAAGTCTAATATATATTTTTGAAAATGCATGTAAATAATAAGCTCTTTCCCGTTTTGGGTATACACTGCGCGTTATCAGGTTAGCGCGCCTTGAGCAAATATCTTTGATGTGAGATATTCAGAAAACTGCTAGAGTTTTGGAAATTTGTTTCACTTAAAAGTTGAATAACTCTATAAATGAAAATTTTATATGGAAAAGAAAATACAAGACCCCTAAATGCAAGATGCAGCCGACGCACAGTGGCGCATTAGATACTTTTGCGTTACAAAACACATAACTCTTGAACCAGTTGAGATATTTTAATAATTTTTAAATAAAAGGTAATTTTAATACCTTTCGATTAAGTGGTCATACAACATGGTGTGATAAATAGTAGATTTTATACTCGAAAATTAATGTTTTTGGAAGCAGTTTTCTCAATTTGTATCCAATTTCGACAAATACTTTTCATTTGATTTCTCTGAAAATGCTAATATGGTACATATTAAATGTTTTAAAAACAAGAAATAAATAAATTCTAAAGAAAAAAAATGTATGTTTGTTTTATTTTGTATTTCGTCAATTTTTCATCTATTTTAACCTTTTTTTTTTTACAAATAATTAAAAATAATCATTCAATTTTACTTCATTTAATATTTTTGAAGAATAGTTAATCATTATACATTCATTTTAAATCATTACAAAGTCAATGTATGGCAGCCATACAATTTCGTACTGCGCAGCAACTGCACTTGTAGCAGAATTTGCACTAAGCCGCGCGTTTTTAACGCTGAGTTGAAAGTATCTTTTACCTGGGAAATTCGGGGTGGGACGTGGGGGGACCCGATTTCTTTTGATTCTGATAAAGAACATATTCAAGAACAACACCTCATACTTCAAACCCAGGGAATGGTAGTAAATCGATTTATATACTCCATCAATGATGAAAAAATGTGAAAATTAGTACTTCGGCAAAACAGGTATTCCTGCACTTGCAAAGAACATTATACATTTATTCTACCTTTGTTTTACCGAGATTTAATGACCCTTTCCATAGAGACCATAACCAAGCCGGTCGGTTACATATTTGACCTAAAAATCGACCGCAAAGTCAGAATTTTCTACAAAAAATACCTGCTTTTTTTGCAACCCAAATAGTTTTCTAGACGGCAGTTTATTCAAACAAAAACAGTAAACGATCGCACCTTCATTTTTAACTAAAGCGCATTGATAAGTACATTTTGGATACTGTATTTTCTTATTTGAGTAAAAATATTTTTTCTTTACAAAAGTGTATTCTAGCAATTATCAAGCATGCTCCGGTAATTGTAATTTTTTTTTTAATTCTTACAATTTCCTTTTTAGGTGCTCTGGTTTTCGCAAAATTTTTGCTATATTTTTGCTGTTGCTTCTTGCTGTTTAAACATCTGTTTTATTTTATTTCTGTCAAAATCAAAAAATGTGAAAAATGCCTTTTATATTTGCAATTGCTTGGCTTAAAGCCAGGAGAAGGCAGAAATTAGAGGACTTGTGGAAAACAGAGCTGCCCCCTTTTTCACAGTTTTAATTCTGATGTTCGCAATTACTTTTATACTGCACTTTGACCATTTAGGAACTTAAATTAAACAGCATTATTTACAAATGTATGAGCATGACTGTAATGTGCACACATATCGAATAAGCACTGTATCAAATCAGAACATTGGGAACAATCACATTGTAGCACTTTTGCAATAATGTTTATGTAAGACTTTTCAATTCCCAGGCATATCTTGAGTGCTCAGCAATCTGACCACACAAGAATGCTATTCAGACCAGAAGTGCAGATTCGGCATAATTGACATGCGCGACTGCTCGATCTTTATGTGCACATGACTCTCTCAAACAGCGGCGCTCTCGCTGCCTAAGTTAAGTACATAAGAGCAAAGCAACGCCTCTGCCGACGGCCTCTCTGCCGGCGTAGACGGATTGCATTTGGCTAGCTTGGGCTCTTCAAGACCAAGTACGAGGCAGTCTTCAATATGTCTTAAATGAGTCTTCAACAAGTCTTTAATAAATATTAAGTCTTAATTAATCCTAAATATCTCTGCAATAAATGAATTACTATTATTACACAACTTAAAAATGAAATACAATTATTACATGGCGACCGTGACATGGTCACATAAGCCTGCAAAACGACAATAAAATACAACAAATTAAAACGAAAAAAAAGTGACCATCGGAAAAATTGAAAAAAATGAGAAATACAGAAAATAAGAAAAATGCTATAAAAAAAAATGTTAAGTGATCAAACTAGCTGAGTATAGGGCAAGAAGACAGCCAAAACCAAAAATCAAGAAGAAGAGAAGCGGCAAAAGAATAAAGCTGCTAAAGGACCTAATAAAGACGGCAACAACGGAGGAGGAAAAAGTCAACCAAAATTAAAATCTGAAAGCGATTGAAGACAAATTGCGCAGTGGTGCGCAATAACGCAGTTGAGGCTATATTTACTACTAATGCCCCAATATGCCTTAATATTAAGAATAAAAACCTCAAGCCGATGAGTGAAAATGTAGGAAGAAATAAAAGCAAAGTAATAACAATCTAATAACAAATAATCGTTTAATTAACAAATATGGGTTGGTTCGGATCTGACGATAGTCAGACCAAAGACAACACGGCTAATGTTGTGAACATCGTTAAAATAGTAGATCACACAGAAGATATTAATGCACTGTGGGTTTTACTCCTAATTTTGACAGTTACCAGTGTGGCCCAGTTCCTTCTGACGTTATACGTAAAGCATAACAAAATATTAAAAAGAAGATATATGAGTAGGGCGAACAATCTAGACAGGGTTTAGAAAAAAAAAGCTATACAAACAAAAAATATATATATATTATCATAAAAAAAAAACTGAAACTAAAAAAAAAATAAACTAACAAAAAAAAAGAATGCGTATATAAGTTGTTGCATTCTGACGGTGATCGATAGCCGCGGGCGAAAGAAATATCGTCTGGAATGAACACATAAGGCGAGGTTGGCAGTCCCAAGAGGAGAAGGGGAAAGTGGGATGGATGTAGAGCGCCCTCTACCGTCCACACCCAAGAAAGGGGAAGTGTGGATGGTATGTGGAGAGAGGAGAACACCGACGAAGTGCATCCACACACACTAAGACGGGAAATGAGCACTGGCATTGGCCTTGAAGTCGGTTCTCGACCTATATGAAGGGAAAGGAGAAAACAAAAGAATAGGAAAGGGAACCGGCAGAGCCGAGCCCATAAATAGGGCAAGGTGACCGCCATGTGGGCCAGAGAAAATTTGGGAATCAGACGACCCGCTGCCGCGAACTAAATCTAACGGCCGTGTTTTAAAATCGGTGGCGCACATAAACGTGTGAGTGCGGTCGGTCTACCGGAGGTGAAAGCTCCGAGGAAACGTTAGTGATGTTTTTTTTTTATTGTTGTTATAGGGAAATTAAGATAATTTAACCCGATCCGGAAATCGACGGGAGCAGGACAGAAGCAGAACAGGAAGACCCGGCAGCCGGAAGTGGAAAATAAATGTGAGTCCGTTCCGAGAGGGCATAGACATAATATTTATATATCTGGGTTGCAGAGGGTATGCATGCAATTTCTTGACCCCGGGATATCCACAGTTTGGACCCGGGGAGACCTTTTCTGGAACCCGTGGTGGATTCCAACCTCAAATCCCGCCGAGGACCAAGCCAAACCGCCCGGGAGAAGCTCGGCCAGAAAAAAATTAGAATAATTATTTATTTATTTATTTAATCCGCCTTATTTATTCGCATTTATTTATTTATTTCTATTTATTTATTAATCGTTATTCATTTATTTATTTAACTTATTTATGTGCCCGTGTTAAAATTATGTAAAATATTCGTCTGTGTGTAATTATTTATTTATTTATTTTAGTGGCGTTTAGCATGCCACAAAACAAAAACACGAATATTTGTTTGAAAGACGATAAAACCTAAAGCACGTAAACACGGAGTAAAACCTAAAACACGTAAAACGATGATCAAAAATTTATAAATATGATATAAATAACCAGTAACTTATGTACAATTAAATCGCGCCGAGTCCAAGCAAAATTAAATCTAAATCTTGGAATACGACCTCCGAGAAGACCAGGCCGATCCTGTGTAGGAGTATGGACCTTTCGTAAATAACCACCTGACCCGTCTCAGCCCCTGATCCTCCTTGGAGCTCCATGTAGGCAGGAATTCTGAAGTGAAATGAGGGTTTATTAATTTTATTAATTTATATATATTTATATGTCCATACCCGTGCAGTAGTTTCGCGTCTTTGTTGTCCTCTCCAGCTCTTTCGTCGTCCTTTTTTTTTTGTATCGTCTTTACTTTGGCCCAGGGCGATGGAAGCCTAAAATTTTGGAAAAATTGAAAATGTTATTTAGTATAATTGAATATTTAAATAAGTAAAGATTATAACGATGAATTGCTAGAGTGTATTAATTAAGGGGGGGTGCCGAGTGGAATTTATGGTGCGACCTGTGGGCACAGGGGAAGAATCCGCCCTGTTGATGACTGGCTAGCCGGCCTTGCCCCATCGAAATCAGCAGGCCGTAACATAATGGCGCCCAAACTAAACCAGGAATGGGGTGGCGAAGGTCCTCTAAAAAGGACATTCGAACCCATAGCGGAAAAGTAGATACAAATGAAAATCCAGTGGGGGAATGGAATCCACGTGGTGCCAGCAGACCGGGTTGGAACGCGTGCGATGGCTTATGTCGGCTATCCAAAAGCCGAACATAATTGCTCGCCGCGGAAAGACCTGGGATGCTGGAAAAAAATAAACCACAAAGTAATTGTTCATATTTGTAGTAATTTTGTCGTTGTACTCACCTAAAGTGTAGAGATCCTCCACGCGAAGGGTACGTCGCTAGCGGCGGATACCGCCAGCTAGTTTTGCGACCCGTTCGGTGCCTGGTGGCGAACGGAGGACTCGCAATGGGATGAGTCGGTAGGAGAGTCTTCTGCTGGTTGCGGCGCGAATGTGCGCGGGGGAATGGCTGGTCTCCGGGTGGCCCATGGGAACACAGGGTTCACCATGCGATGCACCCGGGACGGCCAAAGAACTGGCAAGCGCATCCGCGGCGCAACTGGACATGAAGCAGTGTAGATATGTGAGCGCCCTCGATGCCCTATCTTCCAGGAAGATAGATGGCATACAAATCGATCGCAGAGGTAGATGAAAGACGCAGGAAAGCATGTGGAGGTTGGCTCCGGTTAGGCATCACTCCTTTTTTTTCCCCCTTTGTTGTCCAATTGAGTTTCCGTTTTTTGGCTTTGTTGTTTTCGTCTAGAAAAGGAAAAGAAAGCGTGTTTAGTGTAAGGAACAGAAATTAGCAGGTAGAGTAGGTTCATGGCTAGGAGATATAACTTGCGGTCCGGAGCTGATAAGATGACAACTAGAACTCCCCCGCCGGAAGGGCAGCAACTCAGAGCGGAAGATGGCACGGCAGGCGGCGCAGCCGGTGCAGCCGGCGATAGCTGGGAAATCTCTCCCCCACGGGGAATCCCGAGCGATATCGCGTCGACGGTAAACGCTGCGGTGGCTCAGGCGTACGACACGCACAGGGCGGCGATGTCCGACAACGTCAGTCGGACGTTGCAACAGGAGATTCGCCAAGGCTTCCTCGAGATGATGGCGATGATCAACGAGGTGGTCCAGCCGCTGAAGCAAACGGCAGCAGCCGTGCAGTCGATGCAGCAGCAGGCGATGCAAGGCGACCCCAGTGGTGGTCACGAGCATGCAGGAGCACGAGGATGCCAGGAGGCGACGGGCGCATATCCCAAGACCCGGCCAGAGGGACAGAATCCTTGGACGGCTCCACCCAAACCTCCAAGAGCAAGCGAAGTACTCGCGGAGAGGAATGCCGGCGCCGGTGGATATCCGGGAGAGCAGCAGCGTTTCCAGACGGAGTGTGAGGCTCGGAGGGTCTCCGAGGTCCTGAAAGGAGAAGAGATTCGGTTAGAGGCGTCAGGATCGAGAAGTGGGAGATCTTCTTCGACGGCGACCAAAATAAGAAGACTTTGTGTTCCGCGTGGAATACCTGCAGCGGCAGTCTCGGTGTTCCTGGGACCAGGTGCTGGGTAGCTTCTACCAGCTGATGCGAGGCCAGGCTGCCGAGTGGTACTGGCAATATGTCAAAGAGAGCCCTCCGCAGACATGGGAGGACCTCAAGGAGAACCTGGTGGCGAGGTTCCGGGGCATCGGAGGCGAGTTCGAGCGCAGACGAGCACTCCAAGATCGACGGCAACAGCCAGGCGAGTCCGTCGAGGATTATTTCCGAGCGATGCGGCGGCTGGGAAACAGACTGCTGGCACCGATACCGGAGGCGGAAATGATCCGCATAGTTAAAAAGGGACTTACCGCCGAGGTCGCCCGGTTTGTTTATGCCCTGAGGGTGTACAGCGTGGACCAGCTGCGAGAGGAGTGCCTCGAAGTGGAGGAGGCCTTCATGAGGCGGGAGCGGGACAGCCGAGCCTCATACCGCGCGCCGGCCAAGTTTCCGTCGAGCGGACGACAGGTGGAGGAAGTGGCGATGGAGTCATCCGACGGCGAAGCGGGAGAGCCGGAGCCGTACATCGAGGAAGTTTCCAGGCAGCGAATTAGTTGCTGGAACTGCGGGCAGCCGGACCACGGATTCCGTGACTGCGCATCGTCGGAGCGGAAGATCTTCTGCTACCGCTGCGGGAAGCCCGAGGTGATCACACCGAACTGCCCGGTATGTGCGGGAAACGGGAGGACGAGCGCCGGAAAGGTGGGAGACCCGCGCTCGAAGTACAGGTCCAACCGACAGTAAACCTTCCACCGAAGCCACCAACAATTAAACCTATAGTAGAGAGTAATAAAATCGTCATTAAGAATAGCAATAAGCTGAGATACTTACCAGCGGAGGAACGGATGCAGAAGTACCTTGAGGTTCGGAACCGAATATTTGCCAACCACCAGATAGACGGGATGCGGAGCGTCAGCCGGAGGCTTTTAAAGACCAGATCACGATTCCGGCAGAGGCATCAGACGCGACGTGCCGTGGTTGAAGCCGTTCGTCGGGGCATGGGAGGTGATCCCAGGGTGTTTGCCGAGGTCCGGATACATGGCAAGCCCATTTCCGGTTTGCTGGACACAGGCGCGTCCATTAATGTCCTGGGAAAAGGCAGCCGTGAAATGCTGGAGGAGCTCGGGGTCCGCATGGACAAGTACACGTCGATCGTGAGGACTGCGGCGGGAGAAGACCGGTCAATTATAGGTCGAGTACACGTTCCGGTAGAATTCAAGGGAGTGGAGAAGGTACTTACCTTTTACGTATGCCCGTACCTGGAGCAAGAGCTATACCTGGGGATCGATTTCTGGAGGAAATTCGCGTTGGCACCGGCTATCCTCGGACAGATACCAGCAACGAAACCGGAGGCGAACGTGGAGGAATTGTGGGACGCAACAAATCCGTGGCTGGATGGCAAAGCCGGTAAAGAGTCTGTAATCGAGAAGTGGAACCTGCAAGAAGAAGACAAAAATAGGTTAGAAGCGGTAAAGAAAGAGTTCCTAGCGTTCGAGGACGTCGGTCTGGGTAAGACATCGGTGGAGACACATCGGATCCAGCTCGTGGAAGGCGCTGAGCCGTTTAAGGATCGGCATTATCCACAATCGCCAGCGATGCAGGAGATTGTGTGGGCCGAAGACGACAAAATGCTGGAGCTGGGCGTGATCGAGGTCAGCGAGAGTCCGTGGAGTAACCGCACGACAGTGGTGCGAAGGCCGGACAAAAATAGGTTCTGCTTAGACGCACGGAAACTGAACAACCTCACCGTGAAGGATGCTTATCCGCTGCCGTGCATCGAGGGAATCCTGTCCAGAATCGAGCAGACCTACTATATTTCAAGCGTCGACTTGAAATTCGCATTCTGGCAGGTGGAGTTGGATCCTGAAAGCCGTCCATATACAGCGTTTACGGTTGCGGGGAGGCCCTTGTACCAGTTCGCCATGATGCCGTTTGGCCTGTGCAATCCTTGTCGACTGATGGACAAGGTGATTCCAGCGCGGTTGAGATCGAACGTCTTTATGTACCTGGACGACCTGCTAATCATCGCTCCAGTCTTCGAGACCCATCTAGAGTATCTCCGGTTGGTAGCGGAATGCCTGAAAAAAGCGAATTTGACGATAGGTTTAAAAAAATCAAAATTTTGCTACAGGGCGTTGAAATACCTCGGGTTCATAGTCGGTGGAGGGACACTTCGGATGGATGGGGACAGGATCGTCGCAATCCAAAAGATTCCGGAGCCGAAATCGGTGAAGGAGTTACGAAGCTTCCTGGGAACAGCGGGATGGTACCGCCGGTTCATCAAGGACTTCGCGACCATGGCGGCCCCGCTCACCGACGCACTGAAAAAAGGAAAGAACACCCGATTAGTGCTGAACGACGAGGCCAAGGACGCGATACAGGCTCTAAAGACGGCACTTGCCTCGGCTCCTGTCTTGGTTCACGCCGATTTTAGAAGGCCGTTCGTTGTCCAGTGCGACGCGTCGCACTATGGAGTTGGAGCAGTCCTGTTCCAATACGACAAG
Organism: Drosophila santomea; assembly: GCF_016746245.2. Classification (NCBI taxonomy): domain Eukaryota; kingdom Metazoa; phylum Arthropoda; class Insecta; order Diptera; family Drosophilidae; genus Drosophila; species Drosophila santomea. Next base: position 694,776 of record NC_053017.2, on the reverse strand, counting down.
GAAAAGAACGAACGTCCGATTGCCTTCTTCTCCGCAAAGCTAAACAAAATTCAGATAAATTATTCTGTGACGGAGAAGGAGTGCTTGGCTGCCGTACTTGCCATCGAAAAGTTCCGGCCCTACGTGGAACTGATGCAGTTCACGGTCATCACCGACCACGCCAGTCTGAAGTGGCTGATGACCATGAAAGACCTTAGTGGGCGCCTGGCACGATGGTCACTCAGGTTGCAGAGCTTCGAATTCAAGATAGCGCACCGGAAGGGATCCGAAAACGTTGTGGCCGACACGCTGTCCAGATGCGTAGAGGAGCTGAAGCTGGATGCCGACGATGCTCTCGGGTTCGCCACGAGGGAGTTCGAATCTGAGGAGTACAAAGAGATTCGGGATGAGATTCTGGAGAATCAGGATCGATTGCCGGATGTCCGAGTGGAAGGGAACCTCGTCTTCAAACGCAGCGGATTCGACAGATTGGAGGAGGAAGTCGAAGGAGGGTCTTGGAAGCTGTGGATCCCAGCCTCGCTCACAGCTGGCCTGATCGCGACAGCCCACGACGAACTGACGTCAGGACACGGAGGCGTAAGGAAGACGCTGCCGCGACTCCAGCGGCAATATTACTGGCCGAAGATGACGACTCAAGTCCGAGACTTTGTGGGGCAATGCATCCAATGCAAGGAGTCGAAGGCTCCAAATTACCGCACACAGGTCGGGATAGGGCAGGAAGTGGTGACTGAGAGGCCATTCCAGAAACTCTACATAGATTTCCTAGGCAAATATCCAAGATCCAAGCGAGGAAAGGCCTGGATATTTGTAGTAGCAGACCACTTCTCCAAATTCACATTCCTGAAGGCCATGAACGAAGCCACAACGTCCAACGTCATCGAGTTCCTGGTGAAGGAGGTGTTTTTCAAGTTTGGAGTGCCGGAGGTAATCCACTCCGACAATGGGAAGCAGTTCACTGCCAAAGCTTTTCAGGAGATGATGGAGGCGTACGGGGTCCAGCATATGCGGACGGCAGTGTACTCGCCGCAAAGCAACGCTGCAGAGCGGGTAAACCGGACAGTACTGGCCGCAATCCGGACATATTTGGAGCAGGACCACCGAGACTGGGACGCATATCTGCCGGAAATCGAAGTCGCGATAAGGAACTCTGTCCACGAAGCGACAGGCGTCACGCCGTTCTTCGCGGTATTCGGGCAGCAGATGTACCTCCACGGCAGCTGCTACAAACTGGGCAGGAAACTGCGGTCAATGACGGATCATGAGGTAGTTGCGTTGAACTCGCAGAACAAGAGAGACATCATCCGCGAACGTATCAGCCAACACTTGCATCAGGCCTACGAGCGGAGCAGCCGGCAATACAACAAGCGCGCCCGTGAGTTCCACGTGAAACCAGGCCAAGAAGTGTTCCGGCGTAACTTCACCCTGAGCGATTTCGGGAAGAATTACAACGCCAAGTTCGCCCGGAAGTTCGCGAGATGCCGAATCAGGAGGCCGGTCGGGAACAACATGTTCGAGTTGGAGGACCTGGCGGGGAAACCTATTGGCATCTACCATGCGAAAGACCTGCGGCTGTAAGGGAAGAACGACACGCTCAAGATAGGGACAAAGCAGGATGCTTACCGTGGGTGTGGCCTATGATGTAGAGCGCCCTCTACCGTCCACACCCAAGAAAGGGGAAGTGTGGATGGTATGTGGAGAGAGGAGAACACCGACGAAGTGCATCCACACACACTAAGACGGGAAATGAGCACTGGCATTGGCCTTGAAGTCGGTTCTCGACCTATATGAAGGGAAAGGAGAAAACAAAAGAATAGGAAAGGGAACCGGCAGAGCCGAGCCCATAAATAGGGCAAGGTGACCGCCATGTGGGCCAGAGAAAATTTGGGAATCAGACGACCCGCTGCCGCGAACTAAATCTAACGGCCGTGTTTTAAAATCGGTGGCGCACATAAACGTGTGAGTGCGGTCGGTCTACCGGAGGTGAAAGCTCCGAGGAAACGTTAGTGATGTTTTTTTTTTATTGTTGTTATAGGGAAATTAAGATAATTTAACCCGATCCGGAAATCGACGGGAGCAGGACAGAAGCAGAACAGGAAGACCCGGCAGCCGGAAGTGGAAAATAAATGTGAGTCCGTTCCGAGAGGGCATAGACATAATATTTATATATCTGGGTTGCAGAGGGTATGCATGCAATTTCTTGACCCCGGGATATCCACAGTTTGGACCCGGGGAGACCTTTTCTGGAACCCGTGGTGGATTCCAACCTCAAATCCCGCCGAGGACCAAGCCAAACCGCCCGGGAGAAGCTCGGCCAGAAAAAAATTAGAATAATTATTTATTTATTTATTTAATCCGCCTTATTTATTCGCATTTATTTATTTATTTCTATTTATTTATTAATCGTTATTCATTTATTTATTTAACTTATTTATGTGCCCGTGTTAAAATTATGTAAAATATTCGTCTGTGTGTAATTATTTATTTATTTATTTTAGTGGCGTTTAGCATGCCACAAAACAAAAACACGAATATTTGTTTGAAAGACGATAAAACCTAAAGCACGTAAACACGGAGTAAAACCTAAAACACGTAAAACGATGATCAAAAATTTATAAATATGATATAAATAACCAGTAACTTATGTACAATTAAATCGCGCCGAGTCCAAGCAAAATTAAATCTAGATCTTGGAATACGACCTCCGAGAAGACCAGGCCGATCCTGTGTAGGAGTATGGACCTTTCGTAAATAACCACCTGACCCGTCTCAGCCCCTGATCCTCCTTGGAGCTCCATGTAGGCAGGAATTCTGAAGTGAAATGAGGGTTTATTAATTTTATTAATTTATATATATTTATATGTCCATACCCGTGCAGTAGTTTCGCGTCTTTGTTGACCTCTCCAGCTCTTTCGTCGTCCGGATGAGCCGATAACCTGGAGGAAGCCGATGAACCACATGCCAGGGAGATCCTCAAATGGGAAATAGACGGATCCTTGGTAGGGAGGGTGCGTCAGGGTCCTTTCCATCACTTCACCTTCACTTGTAGTTTCTGTTGATGTTCCTTTGTTGTTTTTGTGGATTCCATGCCGAGTGGAATTTATGGTGCGACCTGTGGGCACAGGGGAAGAATCCGTCCTGTTGATGACTGGCTAGCCGGCCTTGCCCCATCGAAATCAGAAGGCCGTAACAAAGTATATACTAACGAAGTGTGAATATTTAAAGTAGCATGGAATGGAATGAGTTATGTAAAAACATAACAAAAATAAGAAACGAATTTGAAAAATCGCATAAATGTTTGTCACAAAAATATACCCATTCAGGGAGCGACAATAAAGAAACATGCGAATATTCTGGTAAGTTTCTTCAATGAAGCACGAATACTAGTGTATGATAACAAGGAAAGACTAAATCCTGATCATTGGTCTCAGGTATCGAAAGTTCTCATAAAACTTAGATCGACCTGTGATCAATAAAATTGAAACTTGGTTTAGATATATCAATACCACCCATTTTAAATTCGCCAATAAGAACAGAATCGGACGAACAACCAGAAACAGATCTAACAAAAGATTCTCACAAGTCAGAAACAGAAATAGAAGAAGAAGGCTTGAACAACTTAACAATTCGAGCTATATTAACACTAGCTGAATTGTCAGAGGAAAAAATGGCTGAGTCATACATAGAAGAAATATAAACAAAATCTATCGTCATGGTGGACGAAGTAACTGCCCAGAGGGCATACATAAAATACATTCCGGAATTTGACGGTAAAGAGATCAATTTGCGTAGATTTATCACGGCAATCAAGTTGGTTAACCTGACAAAGGGACCCCATGAAGCTATTGCCATCGAAGTGATAAAATCGAAAATAATCGGGACGACACTCTATATAGTACAAAATGAAGTTACAATTAATGCCATTATCAGGAAACTTGAAGAAGTGGTCGTAGGAGAAACAACGGACGTAGTAAGAGCAATAATGGCAAATGTTTACCAAAAAGGTAAAACAGCCACACAATTTACAAATGAAATTGAAAATTTACGCAAGTCTCTTGAATCTTCATATATAGATGAAGGATTGCAACCAGAACATGCTATCAAATTTAGCACAAAGGAAGCAATCAATACAATGACAAAGAATTGCGATCACGGAAAACTAAAAATAATTATAGAGGCAGAAACATTTAAGACAATGGACGAAGCTATAAGTAAATACATCCATTGCAGCACTGAGATGACAGATAATTATAACAATGGCAATGGCAAAGGTCGAGGAGGATATAGAGAAAATAACTACCAGAACAGAGGTGGTGGTAACTATAAAAACCAAAACCGCAATTTCTCTAATTATATCCAAAATGGTAATGTCAGACATGCACAAGGCACGTCGGAAAACCAGCAGGCTCCCTTTGGAAATCAAAACAAGAGAGAACGCTATAGTCGAGTTCCCCGACTATCTGATACCCGTTACTCAGCTAGTGGAAGGGAGAAGGAGAGTCTTAAACACAATTTTTGGCGGTTTGTAGGCGTTATAGTGGGCGTGGCAGAAAGTTTTTTTGGCAAACCGATAGAAATTTACAAGACCAATATAAAAATGAAAAAATATCAAAACATTTTTCAAAAGTGTGGGCGTAGCAGCTTTGGGCGGTTTGAGGGCGTTAGAGTGGGCGTGGCAAAAAGTTTTTTGGTAAATCGATAGAAAATTACAAGACTAATACAAAAATGAAATAATTTCAAAACATTTTTCAAAAGTGTGGGCGTGGCAGTTTTGGGCGGTTTGTGGGCGTTAGAGTGGGCGTGGCAACATGAATCGACAAACTTGCGCTGCTTCTATGTCTCTGGAGTCTGTATGCTTAATCTCAACTTTCTAGCTTTTGTAGTTCCTGAGATCTCGACGTTCATACGGACGGACAGACGGACGGACAGACGGACATGGCCAGATCGACTCGGCTATTGATCCTGATCAAAAATATATATACTTTATATGGTCGGAAACGCTTCCTTCTGCCTGTTACATACTTTTCAGCGAATCTAGTATACCCTTTTACTCTACGAGTAACGGGTATAAACAGTAAAACAAAAGGTTTATACCATCAATCTCAATCTAAATATTTTCATTTAACTACAAAATGAACACACAGGTAGGATTCTTACATTTCTAGTAGACACAGGCGCCGATATATCAGTCATTAAAGAAAATTCAGATGAACTTTTGAATGTTGATCATAATAATAAAACACAAATTACAGGAAATGGAAAGGGTTCAAAAAATTCAATAGGTTTAACACTTCTCGAGATGAGAACCGGTAACTATATGGTACCGCACAATTTTCATGTTGTGGACGACAATTTTCCGATCCCTGGTGACGGAATAGTTGGAATCGACTTCATAAAAACATTCAATTGCCAATTAGATTTTACTACAGAAAGTGATTTTTTCATTATAATACCAAATAATATTAAACAATCAATACAAATACCAATTTTTCATAATATTGATAACACTGAGATAACCATACCATCTCGTTGTGAGGTTATCAGGCAAATTAACGTAAGTTCGGTGGATAACCAAATTCTAATACCCAATCAGGAAATAGAAGATGGTGTATTTGTGGGAAATTCGATATCAGATTCAAAAAACACGTACATCCTAATACTAAACACAACTAACAGCAAAATCAATTTCAAACAATTAACTAACTACAAAATAGCAGCCCTAAACGACTCCATAAGAGCCGAATCAATTTTAAGCAGATTAAGAAAAAACTTTCCATTTGCACATAAGAAAATGTTGACTGAACTGTGTTCACAATATACTGATATTTTTGGATTGGAAACAGAGCCAATCACTACAAATAATTTTTACAAACAAAAGATAAGATTGAGAGATGATGAACCAAACTATATTAAGAACTATAGAACACCCCATTCACAAAAAGCCGAAATATCGAGACAGGTAACTAAATGAGATTCAAAAGAAAAAAAATGCCGTTTAGTGACATACTTGATCAATTAGACCGAGCAAAATACTTCTCGTGCTTGGATCTTATGTCGGGATTCCATCCAATAGAGCTAGAAGACGATTCTCGAAATATAACATCCTTTTCTACGAGCAGTGACTCTTATCGCTTCACGCGACTACCATACGGATTAAAAATAGCTCCAAATTCCTTTCAACGAATGATGACAATGGGATTTACAGGTCTGGAACCATCTCAAGCATTTCTGTACATGGATGACTTAATTGTCATAGGCTGTTCTGAAAAACACATGGCCAAGAATCTTACAAATGTTTTTGAAAAAAAATAATCTCAAACAGCATCCAGATAAGTGCTCATTTTTCATGAGTGAAGTCACTTTTCTTGGAAAAGTACTGATTTAGGCATATTGCCTGACGACACTAAATATGATGCTATACAGAGATATCCAGTTCCTACTGACGCAGACAGTGCCAGAAGATTCGTAGCATTTTGTAACTATTATAGACGTTTTTTGCAACATTTTGCAAATTATTCCCGTCACATAACAAGATTATGTTAGAAAGATGTAAAGTTCGAATGGACAGCTGATTGCCAGCATGCCTTCGAACACCTTAAAAAAGCACTAATGAATCCAACTTTGCTGAAATACCCCGACTTTAGCAAAGAGTTCTGTATCATAACTGATGCTAGCAAAGAGGCATGTGGAGCGGTATTGACCCAGAACTATAATGGTATCCACTTGCCAGTTGCTTATGCATCCCGTAGTTTCACTAAGTGTGAGAGCAACAAGTCAACAACAGAGCAAGAGTTGTCAGCAATACATTGGGCGATAAATTATTTCAAACCATACATATATGGTAGACACTTCACCGTCAAAACAGATCACAGACATACTTGTTCTCGATGGTTAATCCAAGTTCAAAACTGACCAGAATGATTTAGAAGAATATGAATTTACTGTGGAATATCTTAACGGAAAAGAAAATTATGTAGCAGATGCGTTATCAAGAATAACCATCGACCAACTAAAAAATATATCCAAGCAAGTACTTAAAGTCACTACAAGAAATCAAAGTACACAGGAATCGTGCGCAGGAAAAGGAAATACAAATGATAAAGTATAATTGCCTAAGCAAACTACTCATGAAGCTTCTAAGCCCAAAGTATACGGAGTCATTAATAATGACGAAGTACGCAAAGTAGTGGCATTGCATGTAAATAATATGATATGTTTTTTTAAACATGGAAGACAAATTACTGCAAGATACAATGTTGAAGATTTGTATATTAATGGAACTCTCGACTTAGGTCAATTTTTTCAAAGGCTTGAAAAGCAGGCCGGTATGCATAATATCAATCAATTTAAAATGGCACCGTGGGAAACTATCTTTGATAACATTTCAATAGATACATTTAAGAAAATGGTCAATGAAACATTAAAACTATTAAGAGTAGCGCTACTCAACCCGGTGACCTTATTGAATACAAAGAAAGAAAAAGAAGCAATCCTGTCTACACACCATGACGATCCAACACAAGGAGGACACGCAGGCATTACAAAAACCCTGGCTGGGATTAAAAGACATTACTTTTGGAAAGGTATGAATCGGGATATAACAGAGTACATACGGAAATGTCAAAAATGCCAAAAAGCAAAAATTATAAAACACACAAAAATTCCGTTATTAATTAATTAGACACCAGTAAGCGCATTTGACAGAGTCATAGTGGACACGATAGGTTCACTACCAAAGTCAGAAAACGGTAATGAATATTCTGTTACAGTTATATGCGACTTGACAAAATATTTGGTAACCATTTCAATCGCAAACAAAAGCACAAATACAGTAGCGAAAGCAATATTTGAATCTTTTGTACTAAAGTTCGGTCCAATGAAGACGTTCATTTCGGTCATGGGAACTGAATACAGAAATTCAATAATCAATGATTTATGCAAATACCTGAAAGTAGAAAATATAACTTTTTCAGCACACCATCATCAGACGGTAGGAACGGTGGAAAGAAGTCATAGAACTTTTAATGAATACATCCCGTTGATAAAACTGACTGGGACTTATGGATAAAATATTTCGAATTTTGTTATAATACTACACCCTCTATGGCACATAATTATTGTCCATATGAGTTGATTTTTGGTAAAACATGCAATTTACCAAAGCATTTTAATAGCACAGATAGAATAGAAACCATTTATAATATGGAAGACTATGCTAAAGAACGTAAATATAGGTTAGTAGTAGCATATACAAGAGCAAGAAATATGCTCGAGGAACAGAAGAAAAAGAATAAGGAATTATATGACTTAAAATTAAACGATATAAGTATCAATAGGAGATAAGTTAGATTTCAAATACACTCGACCATATACGGTAGTAAAGATAGAAGAAAGGGATAGTATAGTAATCTCAAATGATTAGAAAAAACAACAAACGGTACATAAGGATGGTTAAAAATGTTTAGTTCTTAAAAGAAATATGGTGGCCACCAAAAAAAAATTGTATATATAAAAATTTGAATTTAAAAACCTAAAAACATGTATGTTTGTACACAATGTTTCCTTAAATTTCCTTAAAAGTAAAATTAAAATACAAAAAAATAATTTAAGTAAAAAATACTTCCTTAAAATACAAATAAAAAATTTTGTATATTTCTATAAACTCAAAAAAAAAAAAAAATTAATTATAAAATAACTTCATAAAATTACGTTATTTTCCAAAAGGAGGGAGATGTAATGTGCACACATAATCACTGTATCAAATCTGAACATTGGGAACAATCACATCGTAGCACTTTTGCAATAATGTTTATGTAAGACTTTTCAATTCCCAGGCATATCTTGAGTGCTCAGCAATCTAAGAGCAATCTGACAAGAATGCTATTCAGACCAGAAGTGCAGATTCGGAGTAATTGACATGCGCGACTGCTCTCAAACAGCGGCGCTCTCGCTGCCTAAGTTAAGTCAAAGACATTATAATAACAAGATGCGTAACGGCCATACATTGGTTTTGCACTATGCAGCCACTTTTTTGGTGACGACCAAAATTGCTCTCTTTTCGCTCGCCTAAAATCGAGAGCGTTAAAATCTAAAAATAGAATTGTCTTGCTTGTATGAGTAAAAACAATAAAGGAGATCGTGTGCATGTGTGCGTGCTTATGCTAGAAGACGATTTTAGGGCCGAAATCAATTTTGATCTAAGAAACAAATTTGTTTAATGTTTTGGTCAATTTCGTAATTCGTAACTCTTATGGTTTGAAAGAAGTTTTTTATACACGTTACTCGTAGAGCATTTTTTACCACCCATAATTGCGCGCTTTTTTAAAAATATCAAAATAAAATATAAAAAATAATTTAAGTGAATCTTATTTGCATTTCAAATACTGAAAATTGGTAATTTTTATACTAGTAATTTGACTAAATAACTATAGTAAATAATTAAAACGTATACAAAGTAAATTATTAAAACTACTGTAATTTAAAACAAAGAACAACAAACAAAAAGAAATTACATTTAAAATATTTCATAAAAATAATTTATAAACTAAAATGTTATTTATAAAATAAATAAAAATATGGAACTCTTTATTGCAAAATTGATTTCATTGATGCACGAAGTGCGGACATAAGCACCGAAGAATCATTGACGTCTTATATTTTTCACACGTCGCACGCTGAATACTCTAATGAAAACTATTCTAATATAAAACAAGAGAGACCGCTATAGTCGAGTTCCCCGACTGTCTGATACCCGTTACTCAGCTAGTGGAAGGGAGAAG